>NW_027203159.1:35167430-35176080 GCF_024711535.1 Dipodomys merriami | reverse complement strand
AACCCTAACCCTAACCCTAACCCTAACCCTAACCCTAACCCTAACCCTAACCCTAACCCTAACCCTAACCCTAACCCTAACCCTAACCCTAACCCTAACCCTAACCCTAACCCTAACCCTAACCCTAACCCTAACCCTAACCCTAACCCTAACCCTAACCCTAACCCTAACCCTAACCCTAACCCTAACCCTAACCCTAACCCTAACCCTAACCCTAACCCTAACCCTAACCCTAACCCTAACCCTAACCCTAACCCTAACCCTAACCCAACCCTAACCCTAACCCTAACCCTAACCCTAACCCTAACCCTAACCCAACCCTAACCCTAACCCTAACCCTAACCCTAACCCTAACCCTAACCCTAACCCTAACCCTAACCCTAACCCTAACCCTAACCCTAACCCTAACCCTAACCCTAACCCTAACCCTAACCCTAACCCTAACCCTAACCCTAACCCTAACCCTAACCCTAACCCTAACCCTAACCCTAACCCTAACCCTAACCCTAACCCTAACCCTAACCCTAACCCTAACCCTAACCCTAACCCTAACCCTAACCCTAACCCTAACCCTAACCCTAACCCTAACCCTAACCCTAACCCTAACCCTAACCCTAACCCTAACCCTAACCCTAACCCTAACCCTAACCCTAACCCTAACCCTAACCCTAACCCTAACCCTAACCCTAACCCTAACCCTAACCCTAACCCTAACCCTAACCCTAACCCTAACCCTAACCCTAACCCTAACCCTAACCCTAACCCTAACCCTAACCCTAACCCTAACCCTAACCCTAACCCTAACCCTAACCCTAACCCTAACCCTAACCCTAACCCTAACCCTAACCCTAACCCTAACCCTAACCCTAACCCTAACCCTAACCCTAACCCTAACCCTAACCCTAACCCTAACCCTAACCCTAACCCTAACCCTAACCCTAACCCTAACCCTAACCCTAACCCTAACCCTAACCCTAACCCTAACCCTAACCCTAACCCTAACCCTAACCCTAACCCTAACCCTAACCCTAACCCTAACCCTAACCCTAACCCTAACCCTAACCCTAACCCTAACCCTAACCCTAACCCTAACCCTAACCCTAACCCTAACCCTAACCCTAACCCTAACCCTAACCCTAACCCTAACCCTAACCCTAACCCTAACCCTAACCCTAACCCTAACCCTAACCCTAACCCTAACCCTAACCCTAACCCTAACCCTAACCCTAACCCTAACCCTAACCCTAACCCTAACCCTAACCCTAACCCTAACCCTAACCCTAACCCTAACCCTAACCCTAACCCTAACCCTAACCCTAACCCTAACCCTAACCCTAACCCTAACCCTAACCCTAACCCTAACCCTAACCCTAACCCTAACCCTAACCCTAACCCTAACCCTAACCCTAACCCTAACCCTAACCCTAACCCTAACCCTAACCCTAACCCTAACCCTAACCCTAACCCTAACCCTAACCCTAACCCTAACCCTAACCCTAACCCTAACCCTAACCCTAACCCTAACCCTAACCCTAACCCTAACCCTAACCCTAACCCTAACCCTAACCCTAACCCTAACCCTAACCCTAACCCTAACCCTAACCCTAACCCTAACCCTAACCCTAACCCTAACCCTAACCCTAACCCTAACCCTAACCCTAACCCTAACCCTAACCCTAACCCTAACCCTAACCCTAACCCTAACCCTAACCCTAACCCTAACCCTAACCCTAACCCTAACCCTAACCCTAACCCTAACCCTAACCCTAACCCTAACCCTAACCCTAACCCTAACCCTAACCCTAACCCTAACCCTAACCCTAACCCTAACCCTAACCCTAACCCTAACCCTAACCCTAACCCTAACCCTAACCCTAACCCTAACCCTAACCCTAACCCTAACCCTAACCCTAACCCTAACCCTAACCCTAACCCTAACCCTAACCCTAACCCTAACCCTAACCCTAACCCTAACCCTAACCCTAACCCTAACCCTAACCCTAACCCTAACCCTAACCCTAACCCTAACCCTAACCCTAACCCTAACCCTAACCCTAACCCTAACCCTAACCCTAACCCTAACCCTAACCCTAACCCTAACCCTAACCCTAACCCTAACCCTAACCCTAACCCTAACCCTAACCCTAACCCTAACCCTAACCCTAACCCTAACCCTAACCCTAACCCTAACCCTAACCCTAACCCTAACCCTAACCCTAACCCTAACCCTAACCCTAACCCTAACCCTAACCCT
Organism: Dipodomys merriami; assembly: GCF_024711535.1. NCBI lineage: Eukaryota > Metazoa > Chordata > Mammalia > Rodentia > Heteromyidae > Dipodomys > Dipodomys merriami. The sequence continues at coordinate 35,173,826 of NW_027203159.1, read as the reverse complement.
AACCCTAACCCTAACCCTAACCCTAACCCTAACCCTAACCCTAACCCTAACCCTAACCCTAACCCTAACCCTAACCCTAACCCTAACCCTAACCCTAACCCTAACCCTAACCCTAACCCTAACCCTAACCCTAACCCTAACCCTAACCCTAACCCTAACCCTAACCCTAACCCTAACCCTAACCCTAACCCTAACCCTAACCCTAACCCTAACCCTAACCCTAACCCTAACCCTAACCCTAACCCTAACCCTAACCCTAACCCTAACCCTAACCCTAACCCTAACCCTAACCCTAACCCTAACCCTAACCCTAACCCTAACCCTAACCCTAACCCTAACCCTAACCCTAACCCTAACCCTAACCCTAACCCTAACCCTAACCCTAACCCTAACCCTAACCCTAACCCTAACCCTAACCCTAACCCTAACCCTAACCCTAACCCTAACCCTAACCCTAACCCTAACCCTAACCCTAACCCTAACCCTAACCCTAACCCTAACCCTAACCCTAACCCTAACCCTAACCCTAACCCTAACCCTAACCCTAACCCTAACCCTAACCCTAACCCTAACCCTAACCCTAACCCTAACCCTAACCCTAACCCTAACCCTAACCCTAACCCTAACCCTAACCCTAACCCTAACCCTAACCCTAACCCTAACCCTAACCCTAACCCTAACCCTAACCCTAACCCTAACCCTAACCCTAACCCTAACCCTAACCCTAACCCTAACCCTAACCCTAACCCTAACCCTAACCCTAACCCTAACCCTAACCCTAACCCTAACCCTAACCCTAACCCTAACCCTAACCCTAACCCTAACCCTAACCCTAACCCTAACCCTAACCCTAACCCTAACCCTAACCCTAACCCTAACCCTAACCCTAACCCTAACCCTAACCCTAACCCTAACCCTAACCCTAACCCTAACCCTAACCCTAACCCTAACCCTAACCCTAACCCTAACCCTAACCCTAACCCTAACCCTAACCCTAACCCTAACCCTAACCCTAACCCTAACCCTAACCCTAACCCTAACCCTAACCCTAACCCTAACCCTAACCCTAACCCTAACCCTAACCCTAACCCTAACCCTAACCCTAACCCTAACCCTAACCCTAACCCTAACCCTAACCCTAACCCTAACCCTAACCCTAACCCTAACCCTAACCCTAACCCTAACCCTAACCCTAACCCTAACCCTAACCCTAACCCTAACCCTAACCCTAACCCTAACCCTAACCCTAACCCTAACCCTAACCCTAACCCTAACCCTAACCCTAACCCTAACCCTAACCCTAACCCTAACCCTAACCCTAACCCTAACCCTAACCCTAACCCTAACCCTAACCCTAACCCTAACCCTAACCCTAACCCTAACCCTAACCCTAACCCTAACCCTAACCCTAACCCTAACCCTAACCCTAACCCTAACCCTAACCCTAACCCTAACCCTAACCCTAACCCTAACCCTAACCCTAACCCTAACCCTAACCCTAACCCTAACCCTAACCCTAACCCTAACCCTAACCCTAACCCTAACCCTAACCCTAACCCTAACCCTAACCCTAACCCTAACCCTAACCCTAACCCTAACCCTAACCCTAACCCTAACCCTAACCCTAACCCTAACCCTAACCCTAACCCTAACCCTAACCCTAACCCTAACCCTAACCCTAACCCTAACCCTAACCCTAACCCTAACCCTAACCCTAACCCTAACCCTAACCCTAACCCTAACCCTAACCCTAACCCTAACCCTAACCCTAACCCTAACCCTAACCCTAACCCTAACCCTAACCCTAACCCTAACCCTAACCCTAACCCTAACCCTAACCCTAACCCTAACCCTAACCCTAACCCTAACCCTAACCCTAACCCTAACCCTAACCCTAACCCTAACCCTAACCCTAACCCTAACCCTAACCCTAACCCTAACCCTAACCCTAACCCTAACCCTAACCCTAACCCTAACCCTAACCCTAACCCTAACCCTAACCCTAACCCTAACCCTAACCCTAACCCTAACCCTAACCCTAACCCTAACCCTAACCCTAACCCTAACCCTAACCCTAACCCTAACCCTAACCCTAACCCTAACCCTAACCCTAACCCTAACCCTAACCCTAACCCTAACCCTAACCCTAACCCTAACCCTAACCCTAACCCTAACCCTAACCCTAACCCTAACCCTAACCCTAACCCTAACCCTAACCCTAACCCTAACCCTAACCCTAACCCTAACCCTAACCCTAACCCTAACCCTAACCCTAACCCTAACCCTAACCCTAACCCTAACCCTAACCCTAACCCTAACCCTAACCCTAACCCTAACCCTAACCCTAACCCTAACCCTAACCCTAACCCTAACCCTAACCCTAACCCTAACCCTAACCCTAACCCTAACCCTAACCCTAACCCTAACCCTAACCCTAACCCTAACCCTAACCCTAACCCTAACCCTAACCCTAACCCTAACCCTAACCCTAACCCTAACCCTAACCCTAACCCTAACCCTAACCCTAACCCTAACCCTAACCCTAACCCTAACCCTAACCCTAACCCTAACCCTAACCCTAACCCTAACCCTAACCCTAACCCTAACCCTAACCCTAACCCTAACCCTAACCCTAACCCTAACCCTAACCCTAACCCTAACCCTAACCCTAACCCTAACCCTAACCCTAACCCTAACCCTAACCCTAACCCTAACCCTAACCCTAACCCTAACCCTAACCCTAACCCTAACCCTAACCCTAACCCTAACCCTAACCCTAACCCTAACCCTAACCCTAACCCTAACCCTAACCCTAACCCTAACCCTAACCCTAACCCTAACCCTAACCCTAACCCTAACCCTAACCCTAACCCTAACCCTAACCCTAACCCTAACCCTAACCCTAACCCTAACCCTAACCCTAACCCTAACCCTAACCCTAACCCTAACCCTAACCCTAACCCTAACCCTAACCCTAACCCTAACCCTAACCCTAACCCTAACCCTAACCCTAACCCTAACCCTAACCCTAACCCTAACCCTAACCCTAACCCTAACCCTAACCCTAACCCTAACCCTAACCCTAACCCTAACCCTAACCCTAACCCTAACCCTAACCCTAACCCTAACCCTAACCCTAACCCTAACCCTAACCCTAACCCTAACCCTAACCCTAACCCTAACCCTAACCCTAACCCTAACCCTAACCCTAACCCTAACCCTAACCCTAACCCTAACCCTAACCCTAACCCTAACCCTAACCCTAACCCTAACCCTAACCCTAACCCTAACCCTAACCCTAACCCTAACCCTAACCCTAACCCTAACCCTAACCCTAACCCTAACCCTAACCCTAACCCTAACCCTAACCCTAACCCTAACCCTAACCCTAACAACCCCTAACCGAACCCGTAACCCCTTACCCTCCCAGCTACCCTAACCCCTAACCCACCTAACCCTACCCCTAACTACCCTAACCCTAACCCTAACCCTACACCCTAACCCCTAACCCCTACCCTAACCACCTAACCCCTAACCTACACCCCACCCCTACCCCTAACCCCTAACCCCTCAACCCTAACCCTAACCCTAACCCTAACCCTAACCCTAACCCTAACCCTAACCCTAACCCTAACCCTAACCCTAACCCTAACCCTAACCCTAACCCTAACCCTAACCCTAACCCTAACCCTAACCCTAACCCTAACCCTAACCCTAACCCTAACCCTAACCCTAACCCTAACCCTAACCCTAACCCTAACCCTAACCCTAACCCTAACCCTAACCCTAACCCTAACCCTAACCCTAACCCTAACCCTAACCCTAACCCTAACCCTAACCCTAACCCTAACCCTAACCCTAACCCTAACCCTAACCCTAACCCTAACCCTAACCCTAACCCTAACCCTAACCCTAACCCTAACCCTAACCCTAACCCTAACCCTAACCCTAACCCTAACCCTAACCCTAACCCTAACCCTAACCCTAACCCTAACCCTAACCCTAACCCTAACCCTAACCCTAACCCTAACCCTAACCCTAACCCTAACCCTAACCCTAACCCTAACCCTAACCCTAACCCTAACCCTAACCCTAACCCTAACCCTAACCCTAACCCTAACCCTAACCCTAACCCTAACCCTAACCCTAACCCTAACCCTAACCCTAACCCTAACCCTAACCCTAACCCTAACCCTAACCCTAACCCTAACCCTAACCCTAACCCTAACCCTAACCCTAACCCTAACCCTAACCCTAACCCTAACCCTAACCCTAACCCTAACCCTAACCCTAACCCTAACCCTAACCCTAACCCTAACCCTAACCCTAACCCTAACCCTAACCCTAACCCTAACCCTAACCCTAACCCTAACCCTAACCCTAACCCTAACCCTAACCCTAACCCTAACCCTAACCCTAACCCTAACCCTAACCCTAACCCTAACCCTAACCCTAACCCTAACCCTAACCCTAACCCTAACCCTAACCCTAACCCTAACCCTAACCCTAACCCTAACCCTAACCCTAACCCTAACCCTAACCCTAACCCTAACCCTAACCCTAACCCTAACCCTAACCCTAACCCTAACCCTAACCCTAACCCTAACCCTAACCCTAACCCTAACCCTAACCCTAACCCTAACCCTAACCCTAACCCTAACCCTAACCCTAACCCTAACCCTAACCCTAACCCTAACCCTAACCCTAACCCTAACCCTAACCCTAACCCTAACCCTAACCCTAACCCTAACCCTAACCCTAACCCTAACCCTAACCCTAACCCTAACCCTAACCCTAACCCTAACCCTAACCCTAACCCTAACCCTAACCCTAACCCTAACCCTAACCCTAACCCTAACCCTAACCCTAACCCTAACCCTAACCCTAACCCTAACCCTAACCCTAACCCTAACCCTAACCCTAACCCTAACCCTAACCCTAACCCTAACCCTAACCCTAACCCTAACCCTAACCCTAACCCTAACCCTAACCCTAACCCTAACCCTAACCCTAACCCTAACCCTAACCCTAACCCTAACCCTAACCCTAACCCTAACCCTAACCCTAACCCTAACCCTAACCCTAACCCTAACCCTAACCCTAACCCTAACCCTAACCCTAACCCTAACCCTAACCCTAACCCTAACCCTAACCCTAACCCTAACCCTAACCCTAACCCTAACCCTAACCCTAACCCTAACCCTAACCCTAACCCTAACCCTAACCCTAACCCTAACCCTAACCCTAACCCTAACCCTAACCCTAACCCTAACCCTAACCCTAACCCTAACCCTAACCCTAACCCTAACCCTAACCCTAACCCTAACCCTAACCCTAACCCTAACCCTAACCCTAACCCTAACCCTAACCCTAACCCTAACCCTAACCCTAACCCTAACCCTAACCCTAACCCTAACCCTAACCCTAACCCTAACCCTAACCCTAACCCTAACCCTAACCCTAACCCTAACCCTAACCCTAACCCTAACCCTAACCCTAACCCTAACCCTAACCCTAACCCTAACCCTAACCCTAACCCTAACCCTAACCCTAACCCTAACCCTAACCCTAACCCTAACCCTAACCCTAACCCTAACCCTAACCCTAACCCTAACCCTAACCCTAACCCTAACCCTAACCCTAACCCTAACCCTAACCCTAACCCTAACCCTAACCCTAACCCTAACCCTAACCCTAACCCTAACCCTAACCCTAACCCTAACCCTAACCCTAACCCTAACCCTAACCCTAACCCTAACCCTAACCCTAACCCTAACCCTAACCCTAACCCTAACCCTAACCCTAACCCTAACCCTAACCCTAACCCTAACCCTAACCCTAACCCTAACCCTAACCCTAACCCTAACCCTAACCCTAACCCTAACCCTAACCCTAACCCTAACCCTAACCCTAACCCTAACCCTAACCCTAACCCTAACCCTAACCCTAACCCTAACCCTAACCCTAACCCTAACCCTAACCCTAACCCTAACCCTAACCCTAACCCTAACCCTAACCCTAACCCTAACCCTAACCCTAACCCTAACCCTAACCCTAACCCTAACCCTAACCCTAACCCTAACCCTAACCCTAACCCTAACCCTAACCCTAACCCTAACCCTAACCCTAACCCTAACCCTAACCCTAACCCTAACCCTAACCCTAACCCTAACCCTAACCCTAACCCTAACCCTAACCCTAACCCTAACCCTAACCCTAACCCTAACCCTAACCCTAACCCTAACCCTAACCCTAACCCTAACCCTAACCCTAACCCTAACCCTAACCCTAACCCTAACCCTAACCCTAACCCTAACCCTAACCCTAACCCTAACCCTAACCCTAACCCTAACCCTAACCCTAACCCTAACCCTAACCCTAACCCTAACCCTAACC